>NC_052500.1:77712820-77724100 GCF_016617805.1 Bactrocera tryoni
CTGAACTTATATCACACTTTTTTAATGTTTTATAGGAAATCTTGATAATCTTTATATGTATATAAAAAGTACGTGTCAAGTTGTTTGTCCACGATGGACTCCTAAACTACCGAACTGATTTCAGAAAGTTTAGCATACTGTGTCCAGTCCGAACCAACTTAAAAGATAGGATAGTAAATACAATTCATAAATAAAAAATACAGTGAAAACTCTGTTAAATGGACGCTCTATTAAGCTGACATCTCCATTAACCAGGCACATTGGCCGATCCCGCAGTTCTTTGATGAATATTAACTGGACAGAAAGACTGGCAACCATACGTTGAGAAAGCAGCCTTAAATTCGGTTTTTTTTTCCAATGAAATTTATTTATGTGAACATATTCAAAATTAAACCTCCAGTACAATTCCTTGGATTCTTACACCGACTAAAACGATTTCACCTTTATTCGTAAACAAAATTTTCACTGTATTGAATAGTTTATTATATGAATAATAGTATAAAATGTATACCAAAGCAACGCGTGGTCGAATCCACTAGTTGTACTATATACTGTGACAAAAAAGCACCCGAGAATCGTAATTAAATTCCTCGGGTAAATGATTTTTCAAAAAAATGTATTTTCCTAAGTTGGTAGGACTGTCTGTGCGATGAGCGCGATCTGTCAACCAGTTTGCTTACAGCAGCTGCTTAAGTCGGTACACCTCAGTAGTGCGTTGCGATTTTTACAATGGATAAAAATATCGAACAAAGAATTTGTCTAAAATTTCGTATTTCTAAACAAATTTGGTATGCGAAATCGTTACGAATGTTGGAAAAGGCTTATGGTGATTCAGTTTTATCCAAAACACAAACCTACGAGTGGTGCAAAGCTTTCAAAGTTGGTCAAGAGATCGTTGAAGACATGCCTCGTTCCGGACGACCTCTTCAACTGATGAAAATATTAAAAAAGTGAGGTGAATATGGTGCTTGAAATCGGCAGACAAGGCTTAGGCTGATGGCAGGAGAGCGTCTTGCTCGACTCGTCCCGATAGAGCTGAATTTTTTTGAAAAGGAGTACCGTAAACGGGTCTCTTCGGTCATGCGTGAACGTGCGAATTCCGATATCACATTCATGGAGAGCATTATAACAGCCATGTCTCGGTTTATGAGTTTGCAATGCAAAGAAGTCAATAGTGATCAGAATAGAGGGGAAATAAGAAAAAACGTTAACTTCGGCTGCCACGAAGCTAATATACCCTTCACAGGTGCATTTCTTTTAGTAACTATGTGTTCAGTTTATATGGAAGCTATATGCTATAGTAACCCGATCTGAACAATTTTTTCGGAGATTACATTGTTGCCTTAGAATATAATCTATGTATGTATATCAAATTTCGTGAATATATCTTGTCAAATGCAAAAGTTTTCCACACAAGAACTCGATTCCGATCGTTCAATTTGTATGGCAGCTATATGTTATAGTGGTCCGATATCGGCAGTTCCGACAAATGAGCAGCTTCTTCAAAAGAAAATGACGTTGGCAAAATTTCAAAACGATATCTTAAAAACTGAGGGAACTAGTTCGTATATATACAAACAGACCGACATGGCTAAATCGACTCAGATCAACATACTCATCATTTATGTATAGACTTTATAGGGTCTCCGGCGCTTCCTTCTGGGTGTTACAAACTTCGTCACAAATTTACATGCCCTGTTCAGGGTATAAAAACGAACTGAAACCAAAAACCCACACCAAAGCCGATTAAAATTCAAGGTGATGCTCGTTGTTTTTTCAATATTCGTGGTTTTGAGCATCATATTCCGGAGGAACGGACCGTCAATAAGGAGTTCTATTTGGCCGTATTGAGGCTTTTGCCTGACAACATCTTTTTACTTTTACTTTTAGCTTTTTTGTCACAATGTATTTGTCTATGACCAGTTGGGCTTTGAAAGATACGATTTGAGGAAATATTTTACACTTTGAGACTGAATTCACTTATTTGTTGAAATAATCTGAAGCATTATCAAAATTTTTGGTAGCCCTTTTTAATGATAAAATTTTATTAAATATTAGCTATAAACTTAACTTAATTTTTTACATAATTATACAAAAATTAGCTTAATTTTTTACACAATTTATTTCATTATTGACCAACATCGAGTTCTATGAATGCAAAACATAGCATCTAGCCTTAACTGTTATCCATACAAAATTAAATTTTTCATTTCAAATTCAAGTTAGTGCGCTCTGTTATCCACATTTTCCATTATGTTCACGCCGCTTGTTGAATTTTGTTTATTTTTCTATTTTTTCAAAACTCTGTTTGTTGATTTTCATTTAAAATTATCATTATCAGTTGCTTTTACAGCGTCAAAAAGCGCAAATGAGGCGAGAAGATAAATAGCAAACAGTACTCAGAGCGAAATGTACTGCACTGAATGAATTTACTACTACAAAAAGAAAAATAAATAAATAAAAGAAAATAAAATACCGAATTTGCGCAAGAAGACAAGTTCATTTATTCATTTGTGCGGGAGTGAATGCTTTGCGTTTGTATTTTTTTTTTTGTGTACAAAATAAATAAAAGTACAAAATTTCAATGCAACAACCACGCGCAGCTGAGTGACCATCATTTGCATTTGCCTTACCCACCGTTATTCTTAATGCTTATGATAGCGCCACTTTCAAATTGGCAAATGGTTGTAAGCGGCATTGTGTGTGTGCTACAAACTCATTGCCGCCATCATGTTGCATGCCTCATGCCGTCGTCTAAACATACAACAACAACAACACACTGCATGAAATTTGCCTTTTTTGCATAATTTTTCTATAAATATTGAAATTCCTATTCACCAGCAGTGCAGCAACCAAGCGGGGTTGGATGAAGGTGAGGGCGCTTGTTGTCCAACAACGCCATTTTCTAACACACACACACACTCGAAGCCAACTACACGCGCATGCTAATGCAAAATAAACTCTATAATACGCTTGGCATAGAAAACACACACCCACACACACACACATAGATATATCTTACTGCTGGTTGTAGCTGTTATCCTTGAGCTTACCAGCGCGTACACTCGACCTCACCCCCGCCGACAGACAACCTGTGTGTAAGCTGTGAAAATTGAAAAATGCAAATTTTGTATTGAATTTTGTGCACAGCTGCTGACAAAACCCGCAGCTGCGCCGCCCGGCGCTGCTATAACGCGCAGCGCGCTGTTAGTAGTTGCCGCAAGTTGTTGTTGTTGCATGTTAACTATTTTGCTCCGTTTTCCGCGACTTGCTTGCTATGTGCTGTGCGCTTTGTTTGTCTATTTTGCCTGGCAACAAAGCATACTTTTTTGCGTCGCAGTTCCGTAGTCCTTGCTGCGGCTCGGTATCAACTACATGCATAAGTAGCATTTTACATTGCATACTTTTAGGCTTGTTAGCTTAGCGTGACGCCGGTTTAGTTGTGTAAACCATGTATGCAAATGTTAATAGATTTCGAAAATGAAATCAATGGAGGTGCGAGAACATGGTGGTGATTGGCTTGCGAATCGAGTTAACTGTTTTAAATTTGCATACGTGGTGGAGAGGTAGAGGAAGGGAGTGTATGGCGTAAATTTGACGTTGTTTGCTTATGGCTTAACATGTAAATGGATACAGACGTGTTTTTCGTAGCTGTCTTGCACAGCCTATACCAAGGTCCTATACTTTTTGGTATTTTCGCGTGGATTTTTTGTCTACCAAGATGTTGTTAAACTTCACGGTTAACTCTATAACATATTCTGGTATGAAGTCTGAGCTCCAGCTGCACTTTTTCGAGTTTTGAGGTTTTTGTACCGTCCATTTGATTCAAGATTAGAAATTTTTGGACTTCCTGGTTAACTCTAGAACATTTTCTGGAACCTAGTCCTGCATCCAGCTTTAAGTACCGTTCATTTTATTTAAGGTTAGAGATTTTTGGACTTCATGGTTAACTCTAGAACATTTTCTGGAACGTAGTTCTAGATCCAACTGCACTTTCTCGTGTTCGCGGTACTAAAACCGTTCATTTGATTTAAGGATAGAAATTTTTGGACTTCATGGTTAACTCTAGATCATTTTCTGAAATACAGTCCTACATTCTTTTGCACTTTCTCGAGTTTGGAGCTTTTTATACCGTTAGTTTGATTTGAAGACGAAAATTTATTGGACCCGAATCAAAAATAGAGCACCGTTCCAGAGAGGTCCAACGCACGGTCGTTGGAATATATGGTATTTAGAAGGTTATATTCTCTTGAAAGCCAGAAAAACACTTGTTTGTGGTTTTTTTTTTTTTTTGAAGAGACATTTTCTTCTTTAAATATATAAAAATAATTTACAATAGAACTTTTTGCACTTTAATAATCGGTGATTCATTTGGACAAATTTGGAATTGCCTTTTTCATGTAACCAATCTCCCAGAAGACCTCGGAAAAAGGTGTCTGCCGGCGAGGAAACTTTGTCTGCTTAAAATTATCTCAAATCAGAAAACCAAAAGAGAATATTATTTCTGTAAATGAATACAGCTACTGACCGAAGGACGCGTCAAATCTTTGATTTTTGACAAAATAATAGCTTCGCTAAAAATCTGTAGTTTTTTGTAAAAAAAAAAATTTACACTTCAAACTGGTTTAAAAACTCAAAATTATTATCAAAAATCTTATTTTATCGACTTTACATGACAAATATGTCGAAGGATGTCGAGGGAGAAAGACTCTAAAGTCTTAAAACATCAAAATTATTATCAAAAATATTATTTTATCGACTTTACCTGACGAATATGTCCAAGAAGGTCAAAGAAAGAGGTTTTAAGTTGATCGGTTAGCCTTTTCGAAGTTAAAAATGGTTTAGAAGTACGCTCATACCGTATCAACTAAAAATTTTCAAAGAATGTTTTTGATTACTATACTTTTGTACGTTCCAAAAATATGCAAAAAAAATATCGACTTTTTGAAATTTACAAGTGGATATAGCACCTAAAGAACAATTCTTGTGCCTTAGGTGATGTTTTTGTCGATAGAAATCCGTGGTGAAATAATTATACCATTAATAACTCAGTTCTTTTAGCCTTTCTACAAATTGATTAATACAACCGCTTGTCTTTCAGTGTCTGTAAAACCCAAATCCAACATTTTAGTTTGTCCGCAATAATTTACGAAATGATTTTCAAGATTTCTTTTATGATATTAGGAGCTCACTTGTGTCTTGCCGTCGCAAACTCGGTTGACCAAACGCACTCACGCATTCTACCTTTCCTAAATTGTAAATATGCTTAGTGCTCTTCGTTCCCCGTAATCTTACAAATTCTGTTTCAAGTCTTACAAAATTAAAACATTTCTCATAATTAGCCACGTTGAAGTTACCTTTATCTGCTGCTCACTAATTGCGTTGAACTTTTCGTTTACTTTACCTCACTGTCATCCCGAGTCAGCTGCACGTGACATATTTCTTTACATTTTCCAGACTTTCTTACACAAATTAACAAAAAAGTTGCTAAACTGAAATGTTGCATTTATAACGAGCTCTAAAGCTGACCGGAAATGAGTTGTTTGAAGTGCGGAAGAACAACAAGCAGAAATATTTGGGTTTGCACCGTTTTCTCTTTGTTATATTTTTATACATGTACTTTTGCAAGCAGTCAACTGTAAACGCACCTAAAAGTATGCTGCTAACTTGCAAAAACTTTTAGACACAGCGCACACATTTTTAATGAGTTTACACAGCGTGTGCGGGGCATGGAGCGCTGGAGCAGCGTCAAGAGCTAAGGGATTAAACCCATAAATATATACTTATTTATATCTAATTTTGACCTCTTTTGAGGTAAGCTTAATTAACATACTTGTATAATGCTTAAGGTCTAAAATTATGCTACAAAATTTATGGCAAAACACTTAGAAAGCTATACCTGGTAAAAATTAATTTCAAAATATTAATTTTTAAATGTCTGTTGCATTTTGAACTAATTTTTAGCTAAAGCTGTGGAAAAGACAGCGTTTTTTTGTCAAAAATTATGCAACGAAACTGTATTTAACGCATAAAGGTATGCTACCATATAATATGTAGTGTCATATGCAAAAGTAAAACCTTACATAGCTCTTAATGATATGCTTCAAACTAGTATGCAACCCCACAAAATGCTCTTTAGCTCCTAAAGGTATGCTAAAAAATTGTTTTAAGCGCAACATAGTATACTACAAGAAATTAACAAAAAATTAAGAAAGCTATAGCTGGTAAAAATAAATTTCAATTTATTCAAACATGCACCGAATGTTTATGACATGGAAAAGACAGCATTAGTTGTCAAAAATTATGCTACAAAACACAATTTCCTATCACATAGTTGTATATAGCGCCTAAAGATGTGCTACAAAAGACTATGTGTAAATGCTAAGCTAAAAACTGTATATAGCTCCTAATGGTATGCTGCAAAATACTATAGAGCTCAGCTTGTTATACTAGAGACAGTGTTTTGGTCCAAATTGTATGCTAAAAAAAACTTTTCAGCGCTACATTGAATACTACACCAAATTTAGAAAGCTCTACCTTGTAGAAATAAATTTGAATTTATTAATTTTTAAATATACGGTGATTATTTCAACTCATTTTGCGCTACCCTTAAATGGCAGAAATGCTTTCTTTGCAAAAGTGGTCGAAAAGTCAACGTTTATCGCTTAAAATTATGCTACAAAATACAATACACTGCCATATGTTATGTTGAAAACTGTTTATAAATGTATATAGCGCCTAAAGGTATGCTACAAAATAATATGTTTGCTTCTAAGGTTCTTCTAACAACTATTTTCTTCTTTCTTTTTCATATTTTGTTAAAAATGTATGTAACTCCTTAGCTATGATAAAAAAAAAGAGTTTAATTTTTATGTTTCTAAAGGTATGCTACAAAATAATATGTAGTGCCATATGTACACCTAAAGACATTGTATAGCTCTTTAAGTTATGCTAAAAAATAGTTTCATCTATCTTTTTCATATTTCATTAAAAAATATGTAGCTCCTAAAGGTATGCTACAAAATAATATGTTGTGCCATATGTAACGCTAAAAGCGTTATTTATTTCCTAAAATTATGCTAAAAAATAGTTTAATTTTTCATTTTCATATTTCGTTAAAAAAGTAAATAGCTCCTAAAGGTATACTACTATATTACTAAAAAGTATCCACATCCTACAGTTATACTACAATACAACTTCAACTAAAAAGTTTCAGTTCAGCTATATTTTTAATTAAATCGTAGCACAGCTGTCGGTTGTTATACGGTACATTTGCTGAGTAAATGAAATAGCCGGTACTGTTACACATATATGTACATATAGAGTGCTTAAAAAAGAAAACATATTTCATTCCCGCAATGAAAATTAATGTTTTGTTATTGTCTGTTGACGGTGCTGTCATTCATTTACTAACAAGTCGACAGCGACTTTCTTGTCTTTTTGTTACCCATTTTCAACAAATATTTCCCCTACATTGTTTGCGCTCAGAAAAGTGGAAACCCAGTTTCTTTATGTGCTTGCTTTCCCAACTTGTACCCCCTTTTTTTAGCTCGCACAACATGCTTTCGTCAACTTATTTTCCGTTCTCGGTTAATAGCTGTAGCGGCAAAAACAATTGCTGCTCCTGTTGCTATGTAAGCATTGCGGGTGCTGATGCTCCTGCTTCATGGCACAGAATAAATACAGCATGTAAATACGGGAAAAAGTACAAAAAAGAGGCGGCGTACCTGTATGACTGTTTTGACGGTGATACGATTGAAATGCATTGAGGCAGCTGTTGAATGCTTATGTCGGTCCATATGGAAAGTTTTATGAGGTTGGGTTGGTGCGTGGTTCGGTGTTTTGCTGCCACATGCCGTTGGCAGTGAAGTTTTAATCCTGATAAACAAATTACTCGAGTACATGCTTTCCTCTTCCCGTAAATGTGTGTATGTATTTGCAATTGGTGAGCACTGATAAATGTTCCATGAAGAGCTTAAAGTGAAATAATTATTCAGCGGTGCCGCTTTTTTATGTGTTTTCAGTGGTGCGTTGATCAAAAATGTCTCACTGCTTTAACAGGTTGTAAATTGACACCACCGAGTACTTTGAATCGGTACTAAGTGCTCATGTTCAAATTGTTTTTAGTGCCAAATTTTGTTCAGTACATAATTACCGAACACTTACAGGGTTGTGCGTTGGGTTTGGGACCCGTCACATAAAAAACACTCCCAATGAAAGGATCAAAACAGCCTCGGATGAGAGTTAGTGCTTATGTTTATACTTTGTTGAGTGCCCAAAATCGATAAGAACTGCATTTAAACGAAGTCAAGCCTTAAGGAATAATTGCTATAATCTACCAATGGTTCTTTTACTATCTTGACACTACAACTGTGGGCCGATTTGGACTAAGTGGACAAAACTTCACTTGTTGCCTCTATGATTTGGGATGTTACACCTTTTAACTTGCGTTTTTTTATTCCAGCTTCGGTGTTATGGCGGCGGGTTGCTGAAACAAAGTGGATCATTTGGAGGACACTCAGGGCTTCCATTATCATCAGCAAACCCACGCCTACCCCCTGCGACATCTAGCGGCCGGAGTATGTAAGCCAAATGGTTGAAATCGATCGCCCAGAGTGTAAAAGAGTACATCCCATGTACAAATAGATACTTATGTACTTGGTTCATCGTTGCATGCGTGGACGCTCTTGTTTTCATTGTCCACTCATGGACTTCGAATCACAGAAGCTTTTCTTTGATACATCGTCTTCCATGCGTACGAGATGTCCTAACCAACACATTCATTGATTCAGATGCGCTGAACTATATACTATATTTATATCCTGTAAAGCTTATACAGTTCGTGGTTTCATCTTATGGGGTGCACATCGCTTACGTGGATGACTCCATAGACATCTCGTATACTTCGAGCGTTTTCTTATCTCAATTCGCTATCCTACATGTTTCTGGGCCATATAATAGGATTACCGTTCTATAATAGTAATTTTTGTCAATCAAGGGAGAGATCTGCTATTCAATAGCCTACCGTCTCCATAGTAGCACCTGGCAAGAGTTATTCTGAGCTTTATCTCCAGGCTTAGATTGTTACTGGTACCGCAATTCAACTAATATTATTTTGCTCTCTTTCTCTCCCTCTCTCTCTCTGTCTCTGTCTTTGTCTATTTGTATCTCTCACTCTGTCTATCTGTCTCTCGCTGTGTCAATAATTACCGCCTCTCTCTCTCTCTCTATCCTTATATCTCTCTCTCTCTATCCTTATATTTCTCTCTCTCTCTATATATATATCCTTCTATCTCTCTCTCTCTCTTTGTCTATCTAACTCTAACACTATCTATCTCTATCTCTCTCTGTCTCTGTCTCTTTCATAAGGTTCGATTGATATTCCTCTCTTATATAGCAGTTATATAAATTTGTACATAAAATGCTCTTTTTTTCTCATTTTTGAAACCTGAGTTTTCACATCTCACTTGGTTAATCGAATGAATGCAACTGAAATAAGCTCACTTCCGTTCAATATGCTTGCAAACAGTGAAGGTGTAGTGCGGGTATTGTAAGTATGTGAGTGTGTCCGATAAAGTGCATAAGCTTAAGTAAACTTTTCATATGCTGCAGTGTATGCGATATTTACTCCCCATAGAGCAAAAGCAACAACAGCAGCAACACAAGATAAATAAATAAATTTTCCACTTCAACGCAATCATTATTTGCTCGGAGTTGGAAGCAGAGATTTTAATTGACATTTGCAAAAAGTTGAAAGTTGTTGTACAAGAATCGTTTTATGTTTTCATTTTCATCATTTCCTTTATTATCTTTCTGCACTAACTACTCGCTTGCAGTCAGTTCGCTTGACTCTGGATCTTGCATGAATGGTCGTTACGGCACTTGTCAGTTGTCAGAACTATGGGTTTGAACTTTATTTCACATTTTCATATGTTGTGCTTTAGTTTTGCTTTTAATTTGTGTTTTTTTTTTCTTTTTTTTTTGTATTAATGTGTGTTTGTTGGAGAACAGATAAAAGTTGTGAACAGTTTGGAAAGTAGCACACGTTTTCTAATTAGTACAGTTTGACTTAGTTTATTGATGTTAATGAAAAGCATTATTCAAGCATCTGTATAAACAGTTATATGGTGTACATAGAGAGCTATGTATATGTAATTTAATATAAAACCACTAATTTAGGTCGATTATAGCAGGCTTATTATGGAAAACTAAGCACAAGAGTAAGTATATGTGAAAGAGGTGCTTGTAGAGAACTGTATAGATTCAGTAGGTCAATACTGTTGCGAACGTTCTTATTATTGAGAAATAATTTTTTAATATGTACTATATATAAGTACGAGTAGTAATCTGAATTAGCATTTGCCTTTGACAAATGACATTTTTTATACTAAAAACTCACTTTACTTGATATCATATGCTTTTATTCCAAGCATCAAAGTACACTTTCGGTTCATTTAGTGTAAATAGCTCTACCTTTAATTAAATTTTTAGCAATCATGTAATTATAAAGTGTTCTAAATGCCGATATGTGTATGTTTGTATATACATACATATATTCTATATATGCGACTATCTATAAATCTACGAATGGTTTTTGCATACAAACAGCGGGTTCTGCTAAGTAGCAGGATTTATGATTCATTTTCAAAAGTGTTGTTATTAAAAATATTTCCACAATATTGTTTTTTCTTGTATTTTTTCCAAAACAAAATAAAAAACATGCTTGCCACTTGGATGACACCGTTTCAAACAACATAAAATATACAAATTTGAAATATATTAATAAAAATAATATATTAATAAAATAAAAAAATAAAAAAAATAAAAAAAAAAAAAAAATATCAACATAAAAAAAATAATAATAATAAAAAAAAATATTAATAAAATTCTAAAAACTTGAATAAACACAAAAAAAATTATTAAATTCAAAAAAATAAATTAACATAAAAAACAAACTTAAAACATATAAAAAATATAAACATAAATAATAATAAATTATTATCCTATCAAAAAATACAAAAAAACAAAAATTATTAAAAAATATTATAACAATAAAATTTCTCTAAACATGAAATAAAAACATAAAACAAAATTAATTAAATTGTTAAAAATATAAAATATATAAAAATAAACAAAAAAATTTAAAAATATAAAATGTAACATATCCCATCAAAAATACAATAAAATAATTAAAAATATTATAAAAATAAAATTTCTGTAAACTTGAAATAAAAAATAAACAAAAAATTTAAAATTCATAAAAATGATAATAATTTATTA